>NC_057806.1:367945879-367990076 GCF_018294505.1 Triticum aestivum | reverse complement strand
GGGGGTAGAGTTTGAAAATTGCCCTATAGTGTCGGTTTGTGTCACAAACCGGTACTATAGGTCAGACACCTTTATTACCGGTTCGTGGCACAAACCGGTACTAAAGGTTAGCCCTTTAGTACCGGTTTGTGCCACGAACCGGTACTAAAGGTGATCGTGGGGCCCCAGCCTGACGCCAGCCTGCCATCACCCCTTTAGTACTGGTTCGTGGCACGAACCGGTACTAAAGGTTCAACACGAACTGGCATTAATGCATAGTCGTTCGAACCGGCACTAATGATACCATTAGTGCCGGCTCAAATTCAAACCGGCACTAATGTGCTTCACGTTTGACCCTTTTTCTACTAGTGCTCAATATCAGTATTTACACTTCATATGTTTATCCCCGTTGAAAATTTAACCTATATTGTCATCAATCACCAAAAAGGGGGAGTATGTAAGTGCATCTAGTGCCCCTTAGTGATTTTGGTGTATTGAAGACTTATAGGTTAAGGGACTAATGCGTTTGTGAGTGTACACAGGTCTATAAGTCTAGGAGGAGTTTGATATTTACAGAGAAAGTCGACCCCTAAAAATGAAGTTCTTCGACTGAAGACTTTGAATCTTTGAAGACTTTCTGAAGACTTTGAAAGTGAAGAAATTGGTGTGACCGTGAAGACTTGGTATTCATTCGAGGAACATGAAGCGTGAAGACTTTTGTTTTCGTAGTTTCATTTTCTCTTTCTTGAGTAAACACCATACTGTTAAAGGGGGTCGAGGAAATACTAAGGAAAAATTTCCATGTGATGCTCAACTCAAAATCCTACACCTACCAATCCCTTCGAGTGAAGCCATTGGAAATCTCATACAGTTCAGTCAATTTCTTCAGTGAGAGAGACGAAGTTCTTCTGGTCTCTGAGGAATTTGTTCTGACTGAGGAGTTAGGAATTCGCCAGTGCAGATTGCCTACACAGTGAGGAACATGATAGCCCTGAGGATTTTGCTACTCAAAATTCCGACCGTTGCTGTGCTATACGCCAGCTGTCCCAAAATATCTATCCACCTAACGGTCATATCATTGAAGGGCATTTATGTCTTATCATGTTGGGCTGCTTCCTAGGCTATAAATAGCCGCCCCCTACAACCACTAGTTGGATGGCTGCCCCGAGAAAAACTGACACTTGTCATTTGAGAGCAACCCATCCTCCGAGGACTTTGAGCGAAAATCATCAAGTGAGGAAAAACCCAAATCCAAACACCTACAAACCCCAAGTGATTGAGCATCACTGCAGAGATTGGTCCTGCGTGGATCCGATGCTTGTTACCTTTGAAGACTGTGCTTCTTCCAAACGGTTAGGCGTCATGGTCTAGAGCATCCAAGAGGAATTGTGGATCGCCGAGTGACCAAGTTTGTGAAGGTTCAGAAGTCACCTGAAGACTTACCACGAGTGATTGTACGAGGTCTGTGTGACCTTAGTTCAAGGAGAATACAGTGAGGACTTGGTGTCCTGAGCTGCGTGCTCAGGACTGGGTGTCCGGGACTGTGTGTCCTCGAGTTTAAATACTCAGCCGCTCCAACCAGACGTACAACTGAGATAGCAGTTGGAACTGGTCTACCAAATCATTGTCTTCACCAAGCTTACTGGTTCTATTTCCTCAACTCTTTCATTTCCTCATAACTGTGTTGTGTGCTTGTTCATATCTGTGCTTGAAGACTTTGACTAAAGACTATCTCAATTTCCTCAGTTCAATTTCTTCAGTATGTTTGTCTTCATCATGTGTTATCCTGTGCTTACGCTTCCTGTACTCTGTGCCTGTCTTCATTTCATCATGATGACTATGCTTGTGTTCTGTTATGTTTACTTTTGAGTACTTATTCCGCTGCTAGTAGTTCTTTGCTAAGAAATTTCCTCACCGGCAAATTCCTCAGTGAAGAATTTCATAAAAATCGCCTATTCACCCTCCTCTAGTCGATATAACGCACTTTCAATTGGTATCAGAGCAAGGTACTCCCTTGTTCTGTGTGATTTTGGTTTAACCGCCTGGAGTTTTAGTTATGTCGACCGCAGGTATGATCAAGGTCTCTGCTGGGTGTCCTACCTTCGATGGGACGGACTACCCCTACTGGAAGAATAAGATGCGAATGCATCTTGAGGCAATTGATAACGATCTCTGGTATGTTGTGGAAAATGGTGTTCCCTCAGTCACACCTTCTCTGAATGCTGCTGATGTGAAGAGATTCAAGCAACTCGTTTCTCAAGCGAAGAATATCATATGTGGACATCTGAGCAAAGGACAGTATGGAAGAGTGAGTACTTTGGAAACTGCTAAGCTCATCTGGGATAGACTGTCCAAAGTGAATGAAGGAGTCTCAACACAACGTGACTCTCGAGTTGATGTTCTTCGCAATATCTTCAACCGCTTCAAAAGACTCGACAATGAAAATGTTCAACAAACCTTCGATCGCCTCACTGACATCTCAAATGAGCTTCAAGCACTTGGTGCCACTGACATCACCGACCATGAGGTGGTGAAGAAATTGCTGAGATCGCTTGATTCCTCATTTGACACTCTGGCATTGATGATACAAGAACGTGCTAATTACAAGTCACTTGATCCCGCTGATATTCTCGAGAGGCTAAATACTCATGAGTTCCAACTTGTTGAAAAAAGAGATCTCTATGGTTCGAGCTATGGCAGATCACGTGCAGTGAAGGCCAAGGCAGTATCTAAGTCTGAAGATGAAGACTCTGGTAGCAGCCTTGGTGATCCTGAAGAACTAAGCCGTGATCTAGCTCTGCTCGTGAAGAAGTTCCAAAAGTTCTCAAGACGTGGTCGCCTTGGAAGACCCTAACGGAGCAATGATTCCTCATCCAGTGCCTACAAGAGGAGACTCTGTCACAAATGCAAGAAACCTAAACATTACATTCAAGATTGTCCTCAGTGGGAAAAGGAATCAAAGAAGAAGAAATACAAGGATTATAGTTCTGATGATGCGAAGAAAAAGAAGAAATCCACAAAATCTTCATCATCAAAATCCTGAAAGTCTTCATATCACAAGAAGAGCAGCTCCAAGAAGGCCAGGGCATTCATTGGCAAGGAAATGGACTCTGAGGCTGAATTTGAAGAAAATGAGGAAGAGGAGTCATCTGAGGAGTCCGAATCTGGAGTGGCGAGCCTAGCTCTCGCTACTGCATTCGTCAGCAAGTCTATCTTCAACACTGAAGAAAATGACCTCACCAACAAGGCTGATGAAGGCGATGATGACTACGCTCCCACCTATTGCTTCATGGCAAAGGGTGCCAAGGTACTCAAATATACCTCCTCCGAATCAAGTGAGAATGAATCTGATGAAAACCTTAAGCCCAGCTATTCTAAACTTGCTAAGATTGCTGTAAAATAACAAAGGGCTTTAGAAAAGGTTCAAAATATGCTAGACAAAAGTGATGATATGTTGGGTGAAGAAATGGATTGCACTGAAACTTTGACTAAAAATCTTCAGAGACTTCAGTCCAAGCTTGACAATCTTCAAAGTCATCATAACACTCTCTTATCGGATCATGAGAAGCTTTCTTATGAATTTCTTCAAAGAAAGCAAGATCTTGAGAAGCTAAGGGTGAGTTATGAAGATCTTCAGAAGGAGCGCGATTCATTACTTGCTCAACAAATCAACGCTTCCCAGGAAGAATTTGTTCCTCCATACTTGAAGTGCATTGAACGTGAATCTGCTAATTCTTCACCTGAATCTTCAAATGCTTCTAATGTTTCAAATTCTTCACATGCCTCTGCTATCACTAATTCCTCATCTGAGGACATTGCTAGTATCATTGATGATGCAGGGCTGAAGGAATTGTACATGACAGGCATGTACGAAAGCCTCAAAGGGCATCCGACTCTTTGTGATGTGCTTAAAAAGCATATCCTCAACAGGAACCCTAGGAAAGAGGGTATTGCCTTTGAGAGGAAACTCAATGCTGATGGTACATATTGGAAGCCTAAGCAGTACCCCAAAACTACATGGGTTGCTGCAAAGGGACCTCCAGTTGATCCATCTAACTTATTTGGATTTGCATGTGAATCTCCTCGTTCTGATGATGAGTCATTTGACTCCAACTATAAACTGTTCAAAAATCAGAATGGTGAAGTATTTGCTAGATATGTTGGCACTAACTGCAGGAACGGCCCCCCTATGAAGAAAATTTGGGTTCCCAAAAGATGCCTTGAAAATCTTCAGGTGAATGTCATCATGACGCCACCTGTGTAGAATAGGAACCCCATATCAAATTCTTCATATGGACCAAATTCCTCATATGGATCCAAGTCCTCATACGAACCAAAATCCTCACATGGATCATATTCCTCAAAAGGATCAAACCCTCATATGAACATCATCGTGCTAACTCGTCTGTTTCGCAGGGAAGATCCAAGGATTATGGATATATGCATTATTCTTCAAATCATTATGTCCATAAGTCCTCGAAGAATTTCTCTGCTTACTCTTATGCTTACTCTAACCCCTCTTATGTGAAACGAAATGGACTGGCTTCTATGCCATCCTTCTCGTATGGAGCTCGCAGAATGATGAACTCTTTGCCACCCCTTCAGATGTGGGTGGTGAAGAAAAAGAACTAATCTCTTCTGCAAGGTCAGGTCTCCAGACGTACGTAATCGTCTGAAGAATTTGCTGGAGACCTGAGTATGCCTGATAGGACGCAGGCTAATCATGAAGAAATGAACTTTCATTTCTCACGTCCTCATATTGTTTTATCTGTTCTTTTGCTTGATGAAATTGATCTGATGAATTGATGTCATATTCTTCACTGATGAAGTATATGAGTTCGTAAGATGCACTAATTCATCTGCAGGATGATCAACCCAAAGCCACTGAGTGGGTCCTCGATAGTGGATGTACAAATCACATGACTGGTGACAAGAATCTATTGATGGATGCTCCATTATCTCTGTTGCATCTGAAGCATATCATCTTTGCTGAAAAAGGCAAAAGTCAGGTATTGGGTCTAGGTAAGGTTGCGATCACAAAGGATTGACACATGGACAAAGTCATGCTTGTTGAGTCCTTAGGATACAACCTTATGTCTGTCTCAATGCTTTGTGATCTTGATATGGTTGTTGTCTTTGGCAAATACCGTTGTGTTGTGGTTATGGAAGCTGACAATTCCAAAGTCTTCGAAGGCTTTAGGAGAGGAGACTCGTATATTGTTGATTTCTCTACAGGACCACAACCAGCGGTGTGTCTACTTGCAAAAGCTTCAGAAGGCTGGCTCTGGCATCGACGACTTGGTCATGCAGGCATGAGGAATTTGCACACGCTTGCGAAGAAGAAGCATGTCATTGGCATCAAGAATGTCAAATTCTTCAAGGATCGCCTATGCGGAGCCTGTGAAGCTGGGAAGATGACAAAGGCTAAGCATCCAGCAAAGACTATCATGACCACTACTCGTCCATTTGAACTGCTTCACATGGATCTCTTCGGTCCTAATCATTATTCCGCTGTTTCAAATGATGCATCTCAATAGGGCTTTGTTATTGTTGATGATTACTCTCGATACACATGGGTACACATTGTTACTTACAAACATGAAGTGCAGGAAGTCTTCAAACGATTTTCCTCGAGGGCTTCAACCAACTTTGGTGTGAAGATCAAGCACATCAGAAGTGACAATGGCACTGAGTTCAAGAATTCTGGTCTTGATGACTATCTTGATGAACTTGGTATTACTCATGAGTTATCTGCTCCTTACACTCCTCAGCAGAACGGCGTTGTGGAGCGCAAGAACAGGACTCTTGCTGAGATGGCTCGCACTATGCTTGATGAATACAAAATGCCTTGTCAGTTCTGGATTGAGGCAATTGACACTGCGTGCCACATCATCAACAGAGTATATCTTCACAAATTCTTCAAGAAGACTGCCCATGAACTCCTCATTGATAAGAAACCTAATGTAAGTTATTTCAAAGTCTTCGGTGCTAAATGTTGGATTAGAGATCCTCATCACAACTCAAAATTTGCACCGAAGCACATGAAGGTTTTATGCTTGGTTACGGAAAGGACTCGCACACCTACAGAGTCTTCAACAAAGTTCTTCACAAGGTTGTTGAAACTGTAGATGTGCGGTTCGATGAAACTAATGGCTCACAAAGAGAGCACCTACCTATTGTGATAGATGAACTGGCACCTGAGGAAACTATCAAGTTCAAGGCTACTAAGGATGTCATTCCTACTGAAGAATCTGGTGAAGAGTTCATTCCAGAACATGAAGAACGTCGAGCTAATGCACCTGAAGAAAATACTGAAGAAAATGGTGCTGAAGAGAATGCTGATCTAATTCATCAACGACAACCAGCTCATCCTCGCATTGCAAAAGAAGTGCAAGTTGAAAAGATCATCAATGACATCAAAGCGCCAGGTCCTCTCACATGCTCAAAATCTTCACATTTATCTAACTTTTGTGGGCACTATGCTTTTGTCTCTATCACAGAGCCCACTAAGGTAGATGAAGCATTTCTGGAGCCTGAGTGGATTCAGGCCATGCAAGAAGAATTACATCAGTTCGAGCTCAACAATGTCTGGGAACTAGTCAAACGTCCAGATCCTCGCAAGCACAATATCATTGCCACAAAGTGGATCTACCGCAACAAGCAAGATGAAAATGGCCTTGTGGTGAGGAATAAGGCACGGCTCGTAGCTCAAGGCTACACACAGGTTGAAGGAATTGATTTGGATGAAACTTTTGCACCTGTTGCTAGACTTGAGGCTATTCGCATATTACTTGCTTATGCTAACCATCATGATATCACTTTATATCAAATGGATGTAAAAAGTGCATTCCTCAATGGTAAGCTTGAGGAAGAAGTATATGTTGCTCAACCCCCAGGTTTTGAAGATCCAAAGAATCCTGACAAAGTCTTCAGACTCAACAAGGCCCTCTATGGCCTCAAGCAGGCCCCACGGGCGTGGTATGATACCTTGAAGGAATTCTTCATGAAGAAAGGCTTCAAACCCGGTTCACTCGACCCTACTCTTTTCACTAAATCTTATGATGGTGAATTGTTTGTGTGCCAAATATATGTTGATGATATTATCTTTGGCTGTACTGACCAACGTTTTAGTGATGAATTTGCCTATATGATGAGTGAAGAATATCAAATGTCTATGATGGGAGAGTTGACATTCTTCTTAGGTCTTCAAATTCGTCAACAACGCAATGGAATATTCATATCTCAGGAGAAATACCTCAAGGACGTACTGAGGAAATTCGGCATGCAAGATTGCAAAGGCGTCAAAATTCCTATGCCCACAAATGGCCATCTATGCACTGATGAAAATGGTATCGATTTCGATCATAAGGTATACCACTCCATGATTGGCTCTTTATTGTACTTACGTGCATCTAGGCCAGATATAATGCTTAGTGTTTGCATGTGTGCCCGATTTCAAGCTACACCGAAGGAATCACACCATAAGGCTGTGAAGCATAATCTTCGATATCTAGCTCACACACCAACACTTGGATTACGGTACCCCAAGGGCTCGGCTTTTGATCTCATTGGATATTCTGACTCTGACTATGCTGGTGATCGTGTGGACCGCAAGTCAACATCTGGTACATGTCATTTCCTCGGACGATCTTTGGTATGTTGGTCCTCGAAGAAACGGAACTGCGTATCACTATCTACTGCTGAAGTTGAGTATATTGCCGCCGGTTCATGCTGTGCTCAATTGCTATGGATGAAGCAAACTCTCAAGGACTACGATGTCAACATGAAGAATGTGCCTCTCTTCTGTGACAATGAGAGTGCCATCAAGATTGCTCACAACCCAGTTCAGCACTCAAAGACAAAGCACATTCAGATTAGTCATCATTTTCTTTGTGATCATGTGTTGAAGGGCGACATTTCTATTAAGCATGTGAAAACTGAAGAACAGCTAGCCGATATCTTCACAAAGCCCTTGGATGAGAAGAGATTTAGCAAGTTGCGGTGTGAGCTAAATATCCTAGAATCTTCGAATGTTCTTTGAAAAGGACACTCATCCTAACACTTATGCAAAATTGATGACTTAGATGTGCAACACATGAAGAAATGTTTTTCTTCAATCAATGAAGAATAACACTCTTAGTGTGAAGAAATTAACGAAGAATTTGATTCTCAGAACCCTACGATAATTGTACGCGGTGTCTGAAATCATCATTCTTATACGGTGGGTCACGCCACCACCAAAAGTTGAAATTCCTAAATTGTTCATATCCTTCAACTTTGCATTGTCTTCACTATTTCCGTCGTTTTTCTTCATTAACTATATATATATATATGAGTTTATGTCCTCTACAGCATTCACTTATTGCTAATTCTTTAAGTTGGCTTTTCTGCTAAGTGAATGTGATCGGACCCTTCCCCCTCTATGCTAAACTCAACCCAATCTGTTCACAAATTCTTCATGTGCGTTCTATTTGAAACTCGTTCAAAATCTTCACTGTGTCCTTGTCAGCTGAAGAAATTGCAAACGGAACTTTAAAACCTATCTTATCTAAATTTTTAGCTTTGCCGCTTAAACCGTTCCGCATCCCATGATATACTTATCCTTTCACCCACGATCGCACACGATCTCCACCTCTCAGTACGTGGGTGACACATGTCAAGCGAATGAGAAGGGTCAGGGGCACGTTCGTCCAATTTCTTCATGCGAACAATTTTTCACCGTGGCTATAAATACCCCTCTTCCCTTCCTCACTTCCTCTACTCTGCTCGACCTCTCTCCAGCTCGAGCTTCTCAAACCCTAGCGCCGCCGCTACTTCATCGTCATCGGTGAGGAAGAGCTTCACTGCCTCGACCTCGTCTCCGTTGTACTCGCGCCGACCGCGGAAATCTTCACTCCGCCGCCGCCGTAGCCATCTTCCTCCGCCGAGTTAGGGCGTGGAAGATCTACACAGATGAACTTCACCTCTCCACTTCACTGTTCGGCATGTTCTTCATCCAGGGTAATTAAAAGTTACTTTTACTTCCCTCGTTGATTCAAATGATTATCTACAAAATCTTCAAAGGTGTTTTTCTTCATATCTTCACACACTAAACACCTCACAAGTCATCTGTTCTTGATTCATTTCTCTAAGCATCATTTTTCTTCAAGATTCCTCAATTGTGTGGATCTTCGATCTATACAACTCTGGAACCTAAGACAAAGAATGTTTAGTGAAATTCTTCAAGACTCATCTGGTCAAATTCCTCAAACTTGTTCTTTTTGAAAAACCTTCTGAGAACGCATATGACCTCTCCAAATTCCTTGCAACTACACTCTGTTCACAAGTACTTATGTCAGCTGCTAAATCACTAGGTTCTCATCAACTTAACTCATTTGCAACGTTCCTCGAAGAAAAGTTGCATACTTCTTCAGAGAATTCGATTGTTCAAATTTCTCAACTGAAGAAAATGGCTGATGGTAAAAGGCCACAGAAAGGAGGAAAGAAGCCCGAGGTTATGACTGCCTTTGAGATCCCTGATGACATCTATGCTGGGTACTGCACACCTCCTGAGGAAGATAAAAATCAGCGCAAGGTGCGCATTCAGAAAATTGAAAGGAGATGGGCAAGAGAATGGAGGGAGTACAGGTATGTAACTCCAAAGTACATGAAGAAATTCACACTCAATCCTCCATGCCCAAGAGCTCCACTAGCACCTGGCCAAATAGCAGATCCCACCAGCCTCAAGCGCGATGAGGACTATCCTGATGAATGGGCCAAGCGCCAAGCCAAGTTGGCAAAGCAAGCCAGAGAAGCAGTGAGAAAATTCAATGAAGACTCTGCTGATGCTACCTCTGCTGAGGCCTCTGCTGTCAAGCCAAAGAAGGCTATGTCAAAGAAGCTTGTGCGCAAGCCAAGTGCTTCACCAACAGTGTCCTCAAGGCCAAGTTCCTCAGCAATGCCCTCACGGCCAGAATCCTCAAAGCCCTCACGGCAAATTCCTCATACAGCTCCTGCTCCTCCAAAGTCCTTAGTTGTTCCGACAAAGTCCTCAGCACCTGTGCATCTTGCCTCGTGCCAAAGGACTGCATGCATCTCCATTGCCTCAGGTGTCTCAGCTAGTTCCTCGGCTACACCAAATTCCTCGACGAGACCCTCTCTATTGAAGACAAAGGCCACTGCTGGACGAGGTCCTCGCCCAAGTCCTCAGAAGAAGCAAGTCGCTTTCCAAGTGCCGTTTGAAGAAGACAAAGCTGATGATGATGAACTTGTAGAAATCATCAAAGATAGGCAAGTCAGGGCCGCTAGAGCCAAGGGAACAAATGTGCCGCTTCTTTTGGATCCCAAGTTGATCCTCGAATACATTGACGTTTGGCACAAGGACCCCAACACTCCCATGCCTGACTTCAAGCTGACTCCTAGCCAAAGTCACATGCTGACTCACTTCATACAAGAAGAAAAATGGAAACTTGAGAAGGCCAGGCAGATCAAGAAAGCGCAGTACAAGAAGGAGCGCTATCTGAAGAAAAACGTTGTCTCTATGACAACTGAAGAACGTGTCACTACTCAATCTGAGATCAAGAAACTCAGTGATGAATTTGACGCATACCATGCTGATTGGCTTGGAGCCAAAGTTCGTTTTGTGAGACTTACTGATAACTTCACTTCCAATGTTGCTGCCCCAACACAACAGGAAATTCCTCAGGCTGAAGCATCTGCTCAGCCGACTAAAGAACATGCCAGCACCGCTGATGAAAATCAGGCTGCTGAAGAAAACGTGAGTTCCAGGGTTGATGACTGCATTCCAGCTACTGAAGAAATTGCCAGGGCATCCACTAGTGGTGCGCCTGAAGAAACTGAAGAAATCAGGGTAACTGCATCAGTTGTGCCTGAAGAAAATCAACCAGATTCCTCTGCTCCTCCTGCGCCAACACCAACTCCAATCCTTCCATCTGCATCAGATGTGAAGAAGACCAAGGCTGCAGAGCGTGCAACAGTGAAGAAAAGGAAAGCATCAGCTACTTCGGATTCTTTAGCTCCGATGAAGATGAAGCCTTTGACAAGCTCGTTTCAAAATCCCATTGTTGTTGTTCCTCTCTCTACTATGCCATCAAAGGACCTTGTTCCTTTCGATGAAGAATATGAGATCCCTAGCGGATCTGATGAAGAAAATCATTATGCTGCTTCGTCAGAGCAGATTGATGAAGAAATTGAAGTGGATACGATCCCTTCAACACCTGTTATCTCCTCGCATATGTCTCAGTTCACAGCTGAAGAGGCTGGCGTTGAAAAAAATAGAAGATGAAGATGTGGACGTTGGCTGCTCCACACCAGTGATGAGTGGTGAATTCTGGGAAAGTCAGCATCCAAACTCTCCAATGTTCACACCGTTGCAGCAAATACCTCAGTCCCCCACACAAACTGTTCAAATGGGCTCTGAAGAAACTCACCCCACTTCATCTGTACATCAGGAAATTCCAGCCACTAGCGCTGAAGAAACTGCTGCTGCTGAACATCTAAAGACGTAGACTGCCACTAGAGAGGAACCAAAAATTCCTCAGCCTGAAAAAACCTGAGATTGCGATTCCTGAGGTCGTGATGCAACTCACTGACACTCCTCTGCCCAAGCCCAAGGATCCATTCTCACGAAAGCAAAAGTTCAAGGGTGATGATTTCTTCGGCGAGCATGTATTCTTTGAAGACTACAACCCTTATAACTCTGCTCGCATTAGGAAGAGGCATTTCTGGACTGCTAGTCAAGGCAATTTCTATCCCTCAGTGCTGTTCAACAAGGAGAAAATCTTCTACCATGAGCACATTCATCACGTGGATATGGAATCTCTGCCGTGCTTCGCACCAGTCCTCAGTGTTCTTCACGACGCTAGACTGTTAAACTTTTGCTCTGACATATGTGATTGGAATGAAGAACTGATTCTTCAATTTTATGCAACGCTGCACATCATAGGAGATTCTCAAGATGTGAATTCATGGGTGCTAGACTAGATGTCTGAAAACACTCACTACACTGTACCAGCTTCTAAATTGCTTCGTGCCTTACCACTCAGTCCTCCCCTTGAAGAAGCTCGTTGCATCTACAGTGAACCTGAGCTTACAAATCACTACATGCAGGTGCTGATGAAACCTTTGAAGCCAGGTCAGGCACCAAGAACCAAATTCCTCGTGAAGGAATTGCTTTATATTCCCAGAACTGTCTATCGTATTCTTACGAGGACAATGAGTCCTATCAAAGGCCATGACTCATGTGATGAGGAAATTGTTGGCATCATGAAGAATCTGGTATTCAACATCGTTCATGGCATTCCTGTCAATTATCACGATTTCTTCATGCGGACTCTGGCAAATGTTGCACTGTCTCCGTTTGAGCTGAAACCTTATGCACCTTGGATTATGAGATTCCTCGGGACAAGGCCTTCACTCAACTACAAAGCTGATTTTCAGAATCATCTCAGCTACTTGCCCCCAATTGAAGTCCTCAAACAGACCTATTCGTCATTTGATGGAAAGGGCAAGGCTCCAGCTGTTATAGATGAAGGCATTCATCCATTGGATGGCCAGTTTCGCAAAGCTGCCTCTTATTCCACCAATGATGATTCTGCCACACATGACTCTGCCAATGCACCCAAGTCTACTCCTCAAGCCACTGCTCCTCATGGGATGACTGATCGTGAGCTTCTGCTTAGTCTTCACCAGAAGGTGGATCAAAATCATAAATGGGTTAAGCGTCAGTTTGGTTCATTTCTTCACAACATGACTGCTACACACAATGCAGTGAAGAAAAATCATTACTACCTCCATGAAGTCTTCGGTCGCACCTGGGCAATACTGTCACATCTGTATGGTGAAGACGATCTGAAGAAAATGGGTCTCAAGGAAGATTTTGACTGGTCTGCACCTCCACCGAAGAAATTCAAGAAGTTCAAAGTTCCTTCTCTGGTGGCCATCTCATTTTCTTTATCGCGCGACACTGATGAGAATGAAGACTTGGACGACACTGCGGCAGGCCCTACTACAACAAACGACCCCAACAACGCTGGCGCTCCTTCATCAACTTGATCTTCTTCAGAGGTGTTTAGTCCTCATATTCGATCCTTTTGGTCATTTGATGACAAAGGGGGAGAATTTTGAGTTAGTCTTCAAGCGGGTCTTTCTATATGGGCGTTTTTTGTTAAGTTACAACTCTCGTTCTTCTGAGACTTTATTGGATCGAGTTGTAAACTTAAACCCGATGGTGCTCTGATACTTTTGATATGTATTTCTGCATGCTTATTCCTCATATATGCTAATGCACGCATGTTGAATTACATCAGTCACCATATTTCATCATGCATTTCAAATTCTTCATTGTGATATGTCAAATGCGTGTATGAATTACAAGATATTGGGGGAGATCTCCATGATTCAACTCTTCAAGTGTGCATTGCTTCAAAAGCAAATTCCTCACTATGAACTCTTTAGGGGGAGTTCTTCTATATCTTGCAATAAAATTCCTCAATTTCAGTATTTACACTTCATTTGTTTATCCCCGTTGAAAACTTAACCTATATTGTCATCAATCACCAAAAAGGGGGAGATTGTAAGTGCATCTAGTGCCCCTTAGTGATTTTGGTGTATTGAAGACTTATAGGTTAAGGGACTAATGCGTTTGTGAATGTACACAGGTCTATAAGTGTAGGAGGAGTTTGATATTTACAGAGAAAGTCGACCCCTAAAAATGAAGTTCTTCGACTGAAGACTTTGAATCTTTGAAGACTTTCTGAAGACTTTGAAAGTGAAGAAATTGGTGTGACCGTGAAGACTTGGTATTCATTCGAGGAACATGAAGCGTGAAGACTTTTGTTTTTGCAGTTTCATTTTCTCTTTCTTGAGTCATAGGAAACACCGTACTGTTAAAGGGGGTCGAGGAAATACTAAGGAAAAATTTCCATGTCATGCTCAACTCAAAATCCTACACCACCAATCCCTTCGAGTGAAGCCATTGGAAATCTCATACAGTTCAGTCAATTTCTTCAGTGACAGAGACGAAGTTCTTCTGGTCTCTGAGGAATTTGTTCTGACTGAGGAGTTAGGAATTCGCCAGTGCAGATTGCCTACACAGTGAGGAACATGATAGCCCTGAGGATTTTGCTACTCAAAATTCCGACCGTTGCTGTGCTATACGCCAGCTGTCCCAAAATATCTATCCACCTAACGGTCATATGATTGAAGGGCATTTATGTCTTATCATGTCGGGCTGCTCCCTAGGCTATAAATAGCCGCCCCCTACAACCACTAGCTGGTTGGCTGCTCCGAGAGAAACTGACACTTGTCATTTGAGAGCAACCCATCCTCCGAGGACTTTGAGCGAAAACCATCAAGTGAGGAAAAACCCAAACCCAAACACCTACAAACCCCAAGTGATTGAGCATCACTAAAGAGATCGATCCTGCGTGGATCCGACGCTTGTTACCTTTGAAGACTGTGCTTCCTCCAGACGGTTAGGCGTCATGGTCTAGAGCATCCAAGAGGAATTGTGGATCACCGAGTGACCAAGTTTGTGAAGGTTCGAAAGTCACCTGAAGACTTACCACGAGTGATTGGACGAGGTCTATGTGACCTTAGTTCAAGGAGAATACGGTGAGGACTTGGTGTCCTGAGCTGCGTGCTCAGGACTGGGTGTCCGGGACTGTGTGTCCTCGAGTTTAAATACTCAGTCGCTCCAACCAGACGTACAACTGAGACAGCAGTTGGAACTGGTCTACCAAATCATTGTCTTCATCAAGCTTACTGGTTCTATTTCCTCAACTCTTTCATTTCCTCATAACTGTGTTGTGTGCTTGTTCATATATGTGCTTGAAGACTTTGACTGAAGACTATCTCAATTTCCTCAGTTCAATTTCTTCAGTTTGTTTGTCTTCATCATGTGTTATCCTGTGCTTACGCTTCCTGTACTCTGTGCCTGTCTTCATTTCATCATGATGACTATGCTTGTGTTATGTTATGTTTACTTTTGAGTACTTATTCCACTGCTAGTAGTTCTTCGCTAAGAAATTTCCTGACCGGCAAATTCCTTAATGAAGAATTTCATAAAAATCGCCTATTCACCCCCCCTCTAGTCGATATAACGCACTTTCACGCCCACGTCCGATCAACCGCCACGCGTCAACAGAGGCCGCGGGCTTTGGGGGCCCGCGACGCTTCGAGCTTGATCCTTGGCTTCGCCATGAAGCCAAGCCCGTGCGCACCTTGGGCCTGGGGGCTACTGTCGGTGTTCTAGGAATGGGGGTCCCCAGACTTGCCTGCCTGTGGCCCGCCACGTGGCTAAGCCAGCAGGCCGTACGACCCCTCTTTACCAACAAAGCACCCAAGACCCTCGCGAGGGGCCAAGCCTCGCGAGGCAGATGATGCAAGACTTCCTCTGGAGTGGCCTAGCCAGGCAGGCTCACGAGGAGCGGAGGTATCAAGGCAAGGTGAACCTCACGAGGTTCTCGTGATGTGAGCCATGATGATCGACGCCAGGCGGGTGCCAGCGCGCACAACGTCCTTGTTTCCTCTTTGGCGCAAAGTGGGCAAGCGCAGCCGCGGAGTACCGAGGCCTTAGGCAAAGGTTGCCATTTCGGTGCAACAAGACCAAGACCATGTACTGCATTACGGAGGTCACCGTGGAGCCCAGAACAGCATCACCACCCAAACTTTGTGCAGGCGAAGACTACTTTTGTGAGGATAGCTTGTACTAGTTGTCCCCCTTCAAATTAGCCCGCCACTGTTGGCTCCCTTCGCGCTCGATATTTGGGAAGAGGACCAGGGCCTCTATAAATAGGACTAGCCACCACAGTAGAGCAGGACGATCGAATCTGGGCTTGGAGAGATCGAAGTTTGAGAGGACGATCTGATCTTAGCTAGAGACCACCCCCCCACACACAAGCTCGCCGAGCACAAGAATGCCTCACCCTCGGGAGGCCGTTCTTCCCTTGTATTGTTCATCATCAGTCCAAGAGGCAATCCACCACCACCACACTGGAGTAGGGTATTACACCACAACGATATCCCGAACCAGTATAAACCCCGTGTTCTTCTGTGTTCTGAGTTCGTCGAGTTCGTCCCCAAGACCCTAGCGAGCTAGGGCGTAGATCGGTTGGAGGGAAAGACTTCACGCGCACTCCAGTGTTCGAACCTTAAGGGTTTGTTGGGACCCCATACCCCGACAGATCTGATAACCCGTTAGCAGCCCGTACCAATGGGAATTTTCCACGTGTAAAATTCTCATTGGCCGGAGGAAACACGTGTCGGCTCAACGTTCGGACAGATGTCATCCACTCATTGGACAGGAGGCGCCTATGATACGTTGACACGTGGCACGACCCAACAGAGGCCCATTCTGGTGAAAAGGCCGGCCCGTTGGACTTGGTCAAAAGGTAATGGGCCGGCCCACGGGAAGCCTGTTAACGGCCTGTTCATATATAGCCCATTTACAACCCGCTTACTACCGGCCCGTTACGGCCGATCGGAATTAAGCCCGGTAGCTTCATATGGGCCGTCCAATATGATTCCAGCCGTTGTAACTTTTGGCCCATGTATGGCCCATGATGTCTTTCGGCCCATATGAGGCCCTTTGTAACTCTCGGCCCATTAAAGGCCCGAGATGAAACTGGTCCATAATGAAGAGTGTATCGCTTTATACCCATTAACGACCCATTATTCCGTCAGCCGTTTCCAGCCCGTGTTAACTTTCGGCCTTCTAAGGGGCCATTTATTCTTGGGCTCATTTCTAGAATTCGGTTAGATACGGTCCGTAACTTGCCTATTCCGTTTGTGGGCCAAATACAACCCATGGTTACATTCGGCCTGTTTGTGGCCCATTAACCCGTTGGGCTGTTTTCATAGCGTTATCAAATACGGTCTATTAACAGCCCGTTATGGTCCACGAATAGTATGGCCCATGTTTGGCAAAATGATTATACGCCCCGTAGAAGACCCATGGATCCTACGGCCCATAGAAAACCAATGGATCCTACGACTCGTAGAAGGCCCATGGATCATACGGCCCGTAGAAAATCCATGGATCCTACAGCCCATAAAAGGCCCATTGATCCTACGGCCCGTAGAAGGCCCATGGATCCTACAGCCCGCATGAGGCCCATGGTTACAACAGTCCATGTGTTGCCATGATTATTGTGGCCTAGTTACCAAAACTAGGTTATTGTGGCCATTAAAAAAACGCGGAAAAAGAACTGCAGTGACTACAAGCAAACAACTAAACAAGACTATAAGGAAATAAATAAGCAAGCAACTAACGCTAGCCTATTACAGCTATTACACATATTACATCCACTGGGCATCAAAGTTCGCCACCAGTGCAAATATAGGGAACAAAGCAGCATATTACATACACTGGTCGTCAAAATTTGCCACCAGTACAAATAAATGCAGCAGCAAAACAAGTCCATAACTGAAACAACTTCAGAAGAGCTCAAGAAACGTTATCCTATGTATCCACCATGCTGGCAATAAGCTTAGCAAGCTTATTAGCTTTGTCCTGTTTGGCACTAAAATCCTCCAACGCTTGTTGCTGCACCAGAAAGTATGCATCTGAATGCTCCAGGGACTTCCGCAGTCCTTCCGCTTCTTATCGCAGCACAGCTGATCGATGTCTTTCTGCTTGTAGTTGAGACTCAAGAAACCGAACTGATTCAGACAGTGAGTTTGAATAGCTTGTGCAAGCGGTAGTGGCCAGTAACTCAAACAGTAAACCAAGACAGGACTTTGGGGTTGCCTCACTGTCTTCAAGATAGTTTTCCTTAGCTATTTTATCAGCTTTGTTGGAGACCAACAAGGATGTCTCACGATCCTGAACCTTATCTGCATTACTTCCTTTATCATTGCTTAATAAGGCACTCTTCCCCAATATTATGTCAGCATTCTAAAAGAAGAAACAAGCAGACACATAACAGGTTTAGCATGTACTAGTATATGAAACTCATTTCGGTGAACCAGTTCATTAGTAAGGTGGACAAGATTAAACTACCAAGTCTTCTATTGCCAAGTAGTACATTATAAAAGCATCAAACAAACATATATCTATGTCCTATGGTCACTGCATTGTGTTGCCAAATCAAAATAGAGACAGGGTTCAAATCATATCAGTTCAAGAGAAAGTAGCACTGAAAGAATACAAAGCATGGGAAACTAAATGGCACAACAAGATTACAGATGGGTACCACGGGTCTACATATACAACAACACTATTGGCCCTGTTATGATGCTAGTAATATGCATGATATGAGAAGTCAACTATATACACAATTGAAATTGAAATCAACAAAGCTATTTATAAGAGCAAACCTGTTAAAGAAACATGCGTAAACATACATGTTGTGCCATGGAGTTTCCATTGGATAGTTCAATTTAAAAATAAGTTTGTATGAGTAAATACAGTGATACAAGAGCAAAGCAGTATGCACGATAGCAATGGTATCTTAAGTGAGAACAGTTGTTCTTCAGGTTTAAGCACTTGTTCTACATGAATAGAGTACAGTAAGACGCAAGCATATAGTACTTAAAATAAAATGAGCTCATAGACCTTACCACATTCTTTGTTTGGGGCCAGTAAAGAACAAGGCGTTCCCAGTCATCGTCCAGTAAATGTGTCTCAGGAGAACGTAAGGGAATTTGATGAGTTTCTTTGCCAATGAAGTACGTTTTCTTCAGGTAATTCTGATACTGCCACCAAGCATTCTTGAAGATAGCAGAGGTATTAGCACAGGTTACCTCATCCTGAGTTTCCAAATCGGTCCTTCTCTATAGAGAAAAATGGGAAAATTTGATGTATTATAACCATCATCGAGGTAGAATGTATGGGACAAAGCAAAGTAATTGCCATGAATAACATTACTTACACATAACTCCTGGACAAACACCTACAACTGGCATTTTCCTTCATCTTCAGTATATTATTTCCATGATGGAAGATACACACATAGGATTTAACAACATCACATGCGATAGATGCTAAAATATGAATGGCTGGTTGTGCTTCCTCCACGGGAATAGGTGTACTAACTGGTGGAGTTGGAGTTCGCCGTGGTAGTACTGGCGCTTTGGGCACTGGAGCTGCCTTACTAACTGCTCTTGTTTTGGAGCTCTGTGATGGAGATGGTGTTGTGTCAACGGGAACTGGGTTACTATCTGCTGGGGTTGGGGTTAGATTGGGTGAAGCTGGTTCTCTGTCCATCGCAGTAGAGATAAAATCTGCGAGAGTCTGGGTTATGTATGGTAGGGCTGGTTCTCGTGCATGTACAACCGGGGTGCTATCTCCACCAAGAGGTAGCACTGTTTTATTTGAAGACCGTGTTTTTACTCTGCTAGATACTACCATCACCCGCTCCAATTCAAATGGCTGATAAACAGGAAACATAATTGAATGTACAGACATTGTATGAGAGAAAGATGCAATAGATAGTGTGGAAAAAAGAGGGCATTAAATAATTGACATGTATATTGTTTAAATGGATAGCATGACATAATTTCACATATATGATGTCTATCTAAAGTTCTAAACTGGATAGCATAGCATAAGATAATTCAAAGATATGATGACTAACTAAACAGCATCGCATGACATAATTCACATACATGTTATCTAAGTAACCAGGATCGCACGATTTAATTTGCATATGTGATTTATATGCTAAGCGGAGGGTATTCGCATATATGATGTCTGAACTAAGAACATGGTGTTGAATATTGTGTATATGATGTCTAAACTATGCAATGCAAGACACCATATGCATGATATGAGCAGTAGAACCGTGCCAAGTTAGAGCATACACCTTGGTGGGGGAATAGGACTGGTCATCTATCTCTGAATCCATCTCTGGGGAGCTATCGGGACCCAGCAAGAGATCTGCTTCGACAGGTAGCATTGTTTGCTCTGAAGGCCTTGTTTTCACTTTAGATTTTTCCATCACCCACTCAAATGGCTGATTCACATGAAAAGTAGTTTAATGTACAAACATTGTCGACAAATGGAAATGTAATGAAGAAAAGGATGGGCTAGATATCATTCAAATATATGATGCCTGGTTAAATAGGATGGCATTGCACATTTCACATATATTATGGCTGGTTAAAAGACATGAGACTGCATAATTCCCATATGTGATATTGAAATTAAACAGGTGGCATTACAGAACATGTCTAAACTAAGCAGATGACATATATGATGTCAAAAGTAGGCACTGCAAGGCAACATATGCATGATATGACTAACATCATCATGCCAAGTTAGAGCAAACACCTTGGTGGGTAAATAGGAGTGGTCAGCTGCGTCTGAATCCGCCTCAGAACAAATATCTTCCTCTGGATTACAATCTGGAGAGGGGGAGGGTTTGCCATTGAATCCACCATAGAGCGATGCCTACATGACATTGTATTGCCGCGCAAAACTCATCTCTTTTTCTCTATATGTTCAGCATGACTGTGTACAATATCTGACATGCATACAAAAAATATAGTGAGATTATGTAAGGAGAGGATGCAGAAATCTAGAGTAATTGTAACAACCAGTGAATGGATCCAAAAATAATGATAGCGGTCTGATGATTGCTTTAATTTGATAAAAAAATAGATGATGATTGCTTTACTATTTGTTTCCCACCCAAGATGAACAACATAGGCATACCCTAGGTGAACCAGATATTAGACAAAGATACTATTCATTGTTGCCTCGATATGTGCCCCACAACTAATTTAGAACTCAAGTTTGAACATCAATTTGGACCTGACTTGGAGTCTAAGAGGTGAACAGGACAGTAAAGTAGCAGGTAATATTAAGCAATGCATAACATAAGCAGAAACAAAAAGTGCGACCTCTCTTGTGGACCCGTGTACTCCTCAGGTTCATCTGCTGAGTCGATGATGGTGATGCCGTTGCGGTGGGTGCCGGCGGTAGGGAATGAGATCTGAGGCGGCGAAAGATGGTCAGGAGTCGTGATGTCTGGTTTGGTGGATGCTTCTGTCGATAGAGCACCTCAGGTGCGGTGGACGACGTCGCGGCAGGAGCGGGATAAACCACACAAAGTTTTCTTCAACACCTACCTGTAACTGAAGTAATTCTGTAAGGGCTCATTTGGCTTGCATGATTCTAAAAACGCAGGGATAGGAGGAAAAACACTGGAATAGGATAGGAATGCACATGGGAAACAGAGCATTTGTGAACACAAGATTTCTATCAACTTGGGTGTTTGGTTCACAGGAAAAGGAGGAGCAGAGGAATGCAAAGAAACATAGCCAAAATAAAGTGAAACCATATGAAAGCGTGTACAGTTAGAATGTTATTCTGACACTAATGCACTTGGTCTTGTTTTCATGCATAGGATTTTGAAAAGTAGGTCCAGGTGGATGTTTTGCTCCATTCCTTTCAACAAAATGCATGAATAATTGAATAGTAGAGTGCCATAGGAAAATTTCCTATTGCTATTTTTTTGTTGAACCATAGTAGCCCTAATGGATCGACATGAATGTAGAGTAATAAGTGATGCAATAAGTGTACAACCTCTTTGCCATAGCCGTGTCGACCTCAGCATCATTTGGTTGGTCGCTGAAGAAGTTGAGGCCGAGGTGGCTATCGGAGGTGTGGAGGAAGATCTAAGGAATCTATAGACGGCGTCCAAGGCACTTCTCTGTTGTGATGGATCGTTCCGTCCTTGGAGTAGCTCTAGTGAGACGTAAGACATCAAGGCTGAAGCAGCACAAGACAGACAACATTAATATCAAGTGGGATTCTAATAGCATCTCCAATAGATGACGTAAAATGCATTACCAAAAAGTGATAAATGTAAAATTTACATCACCAAAAACCACTTGACTACAATAGATGAAGTATAAAATGTTGACTATGAACTTAACTGTCGAAACTAAAATTTACTGTGGAATCTGAATGTTACTGTCGAAACTGAACGCAATGGTAGCAGAGAGGCACTTCACATGGGTTAGTTTAGGGAGGGCCTACAGTTCATCTTCAACCTGCACCCCCCTGAGCCGCCAGCCACCACCGGCCGAATCCCTCGCCGCCTCGCCACCCCGAAACAATTCCCCACCGTCGGTCTGCCGCGGCCCTGGCTAGCCCTCTAGCCCCCATCCCGCCCCCCCGCGCGCTCCAAGATTTTTCTCCGGTGATCCCCACGCGACCGCCCCACCACTGCGCCCCCACCGCCGGCGAGCAGCACCCCACCTAGAACCCTAAGATAGATAGTGGGGTACCTCTCCGGCGAGCCCCCTCCCCGCTGCGGGTGGTTCTTCCTTAACTCCGGCGAGACCCACCACCCCATGAAAATCGACTGACCCAAAAGTCGATTCAGTCGACTGAAGTGTAGCTAAATCGGAGCAGAGCAGCAGCATGAGCGAGGGTGATAGCAGCAACACGAGTGAGCGAGAGCCGGAGCAGCAGCAGCGCAAGCAAGCAAGCGAGAGCCGGAGCAGCAGCAGCAGCGCGAGTGAGTGAGAGCCCGGGTAGCAGCAGCAGTAGCGCGAGCGAGCGAGCAAGAGCCGGAGCAGCAGCAGGAGCAGCGCGAGCGACCGAGCGACAGCCGGAGCGGCAGCAGCAGATCCGGCTGGTATGGACACCGCCACCGAAGGGCCCTCGCACTAGGGAGAGCCGTCGTGGAGATGTCGCCCGCAACGCCGGCTTTGAGGTAGCTGCTCCATGGGGGTGCGGGATGGAGCACCATCGGCGTCCGGGGGTCGAGTTAAGGAGAAGGTGTGATGCGACGAGTGTGCAACCTCTTTGATGGCGCCGAGTAGGCCTCGGCTTCATCCGAGGAGTCGGTGAGGATGTTGCGGTTCCGGTGGAGCAGGTTAAGGCGGCGCTGTGGGGATGGAGCAGCCGCGATAGACGAGGCAATCGTCGGAGCAGCTCCTTGCAGGTGGAGGACGGGGCGGCTAACCGGCGGGACGACGAGATGGATGACGGATCCTCATCCGGGGAGGTGGATGAGGGACATCGAGCTGTTGCAGTGGACGATGTCGTTGGGGAAGAGGCTCCGGCTGGGCAGAGGTGAGGTGGCGGATGGAGGAGAGTGAGGTTTCGTTGCTGGAGCAGAGAGGTTATGGCGGCCTAGGATTTTGAATGGTGAAAACAAGGTGATGGGAGGGGGGACCATGACTAAGGGACGCGCTTGTCTAAAATGTAGGGTGTGTTACAAAAGTACCCCCACCGAATTGAACTCGTGGCCCTTTCAGCTCAGGGTTAAAGGGGGATTTCGCGTGTCGGGATTTGGCAGCTGGAGGGAGTTTTCGCACGCGTTGTAATTTCAGGATCGCAAGGCGCGGGTTGTGAAGGCGCCAGTTTTGGGAGCACGATGTGAGAATTTTTGTGATATAACAAGGCATGGGTTAAATTTTAGGGACAAGCCTAACGTGTAATATTGTACTTGTACGTACCAAATCAATTTGCACTTTCCTCAACGAAAAAAACGAAAAAAAATAAAACTATTCACACCACACAAAGAGAGAGTCTTGTCCTGTTTTACTATACAAATGCTATTCAAAGCTACACAAAGAGAGAGTATGAATCCATGTTATGTCCAATTAAATTTTTTGCTGGCTGTATAATGCATGTAACCTACTCATACCAACATTTTAGTGCATTCCAAATGTTTATACTACCGCTGCAATTCGAACTGAATTTGAATTGTTTCTCTATTTCAATACACATCTACAATCATGATTGTTGCCAACTTCAACCATCATTCGTGTATTACCTTAACAACACACCACATGATTACTATAGAGATAGATATGAACTATGTGTACTATATGAACTCGAATTCAATCTTTTGAATACACTTGATGTTGATTCCAAATAATAGTACATTTGATGTACTAACTATATATTCATAATCTAAACCATGTTCCATACGTACATCGTGTTTATCACACAAAGTATAGTGCCCCGCCCCCTACATTATGACAAGTATTTAGCCCTGAGCTGCAAAAGCCACACATTAGCCCAAATTATAATCAATGTTCTATATATTATATGTAGTACTAGCAAGATGCCCATGCGTTCCACGGAACATCAACATGATCAAGGGGAGGCCTTATTTGCAAATATGGATAGGGGTGTGTGTATTTTTTTTTCAAAATTGCCATAGTTTCCTTCCTATCCGTCAGATATAAATCGGACGGCCTATATTGCAGGATGGCAGGCACACCATCATCGACAACTCTGTTTTTTGTAAGAGTAGAGATAAAATATATTATATGTAGTATAACGTGTTCATAACCACACCATGTGCAACACCGTTATATATATTCACGCATGCGTCGGTTTAAAACACTATGATAAATTCTTCAAATATCTGAATTCGCTTTTTATAATGAATTATGATCTCTATTCGTCTTTTACACTCATACAATCCTCTTATCTTTGTAGGTAGCGCTAACTTTCTCTCGTGCATGCACATGGCCGCATCCCTCTCACCCTCTCTCAGCATTCTCTAGCTCCATCGCCCAAATTCGTCTTTTCACTTTAGGTCGTTCACCCACGGTGTGTGTAGGCCCCCCAGCTCCTTCTTTACGGCACACATCGATCGTTATGCCTCTCTAGGTAGGTGTGCCTACCACAAACACAAGCTTCCCCTCTTCTCTTCTCACGTCCATGTCTCACTCCCACCACTCTTTTCATCGATCTCGTACTCACACACTCCTTCCCCCTCGATATAGTATGCCTCTCGCACCACCTCTTAGATGCATCCCTCTCTCTCTATCCTTCTCCCCTGGCCTTGTTTGCTTCTAACACATACATGCTTGTATACTGATCGATCTCCCTACATATACCTAGGTCGACTTTAACTATTTCCCCCCCACCCATCGATCGACGTACCTCACAAGTTATGTCTCTCCTTTCTCTGAAAAAGGATGATTGATCTTCCTATGTAGTTATGTCTGCTTACCACAGCCATATCATCCCCCTCATCATTCCTGCATGCCTCCTGACCCGTCTCTCAAACGCACGCGCACAGACAGGCAGCCATCACCTCTCTTATTGATATTGCAGGCGTGCCCTCCGTTTGTCTAGCAAGCCTCTCCCACCATTTGTTAGAAGCAACTCCACTACCACCCCCTCCAACACTCTAGCTCTATCTCTCTCCCAACCTTATTCCTCTCCTACACATATGCATGGATGCCGATCAATCTCCCTTAATACATAAGGTAGGCCTCTCTCCTCCTCCACACATATACCAGCCATTGTACCTCTATAGTTAATAAGCCCCCCCCCCACCACCACCACACACCAATAGTCGAGCGATGTAGGTAGGTATCCATGCTACAGAGACAAACTGCACCTGTCCCCTCTCACGTTCTAGTAGGCCAGCCACCCTATATCTTTGAAGTGGGCACACACAAATTCGACGGCAGTCTTTCTCGATCGCGCACACACACATCATCCCTCTCTTCGATTCTATGGATACCTCAAGCCGATGATACCTCCATTCTCTTCTCGTGATCGCCCCCTCTCTATATATGATATATCCAGGACTCTATTTTCACACACATTGCATATGTTACATTTTTTGATCGACAACCCCCAAAAAAACACTCACGAACCCACACACTATATCTCTCTACGTTTGTATCTCTCTCACACAACCCCACGTAGGTGGTGTACGTACACGAAGAGAATAGGTGCACGTACTCACGCTTCGTGCCCAGCCACACCCACGTGGGTACACGGTGGATCTCATTTCTGTACAAGATGGCAGGCCATGTGCTAATTTGAACGCGTGTAGCGGTTGTTTACCTACGGAGGTCGTGTACCACGCGTGCACGAAACAAAGTTCGACTTGATGCGTTGGCGCGTTATTTTTAAATAAAGTTATATCGCTCAATGGCGCGTGCACAGAATATAAAATGATTTTTATGGAGAAAAGGTAGTCCGCTCCACTATATACAATGGAGCTTGCCTACCTGGGTTTGTGTCTCTTTAGAGTATCTCACACAAGGCGGTGGTGGCCTCTCTCTCTCACCATTGGTCACTGATCCGGCCGCATCCCGTCCGCCGGCAGAAAGGGAGGATGTGCATTGTTTCTCCATTCGACGGCGCCGAGGCAACACGTCCCGATCTGCGGTACCCGTTGTTCTCTCTGACCAAGCTCCGGTGCGGTAGGGCCTACGCCACCTGCTCGCTGCTGCAGTATGGGAAGATCCCACCCGCCGTTGCTCACCTAGTTACATCCCAACGACCCCCAGGTATCCTCTCCGGCCTTGCTCCAGTGCCCGTCTTCCCACATCCATGCATGTGGAAAATCTTGCATGTGGATCTAACATAGTTCTTTGCCCAAAACGTAGCTCGTCCGGCGTACTTTCCATATTGCAATCTCGTCCTCACACCGTTTTAGACAAACACAACCGGGTTGTTATCTTCCCTTAGGACATGGAATATGCTTCTTTTTTGTCGTTGCATGTGTCATCAACTGTTATTGGCCAGTAATTGTTTCCTTTCTACCTCTGTTTTGCAAACAGAGCTATCCATTTCACCTCGTTGCCATTGTGACCTTTTGTTGAACTGCACAAATCACTTTTTTCTTAAGATTGTTTTGTGCAGTTGTACTAAAATGTCACACGGGCAATGTTTACATTTCAGTGCGACTACACAAAGGGAGATTGGTTTTTCTCTATCCTCCTCATCCAACTCCGAGCCTAATCTTCTCCAACTATTTTCTTAATCTTCTCCAACTAGTTAGTCTTAAGAGAGACTGCAAAGGTCACTGACTTCTATTTGTGTGTTTATTGTTTCATCAGCAGTTCTCTATTATCGTAATCACACTTAATATCTTTGGAACAGGGACGCTCGGCTCTATTTTAGTGGAACTGCACAAAATGATCGGAATGTTGCATGCTCCAGATAGCTACTTTTTCCCAACATGCCTTGTTGATTTAGACAGAGGGCTGGGGGCGTTGCTTCCAATGAAAGCATGGATCAATTTTAATTTAACACCTTCTCACAACTTTGTCTTCAGTTGTGATGTAAATATTAGCTCTGATCTGCTAATCGTTGAGATGCATTAGCAAGGAAGTTAGTTTTTTATTGTTTCTGAAAGAGCATCGATGGCAAGACACACGAAATAAAAGCTAAAAGCTCAGGGCATTGTACAATTTCATGTCGCTGGAAAATTATTTGTATAGTATGTCAATTATGTAAACAAATGCTGGAATCTAGATAGCGTTGCCATAAGCCTCTTCAGCATCCGGGTCCATCTGCCATGCACAAAATTATACTTCCTCCGTTCCTAAATATTTATCTTTTTACAAATTTCAAATGGACATATTTTAGAGTGTAGATTCACTCAGTTTGCTTCATATGTAGTCACTCGTTGAAATCTCAAGAAAGACAAATACTCTGTAGTATATTTAAGAACGGATGGAGTAGTGCACAACCGCATGGGAGACTCAGCCCGGTTGTTGTGCCGCACTAATAGTGAGCAGTAATGAGCAGTCAAATCATAAGCCCCACCTTTCCCACTGTAAGTTGCTCGGAAGAAGCAACCATCAATACGCTCTAAAGTTTCTCTAGTGGTGGAAATGCATGGAGAGAAATGCATCAGAATGAACCGCGCCCTGTAAACTGTGACGGTGGGAGGAGTAGTATGAGGCCCTATTTGGATCACTGTTTCTATTTTGAATACACTTGTAAAAAATACACACCTGCGCCCGTCGTTTCAATTCCCGCTGGAATTTACACAACGGCCAGTAACTTACAGGTGTAAATTATACGCCTCCGTATTGAAATGCAACCATTCCAAGCATGGCCTGAAGGTGCAAAACCAAGTATGCGTATGGCCAGTCGGTCAATGCACTTCCTCTTGGCATATCACTGACATGTGGGACCGGAGTGTGAGCAAACCGATCTCAATTGACGGCAAAATGGCCAACCCGCCGTTCCTTGAGAGATACGAGGAGCGAGAACACACAGACGGGCTCGCACGGAGCCCAAGATATATTCGAGCATGGTTGATCGATATCATCATTACATGTCCGATGTTTTTAACACTACCATTGGGTTGCCGTTTTCCGCCCTTCTCCCAAATAAATGTGTGCTTTATCAGAGAATAAAATAAAATAAGAGTACAGACGCTCCACCATGTGGTTCTAGTAGTAGTACTACTCGTACAACTATAGATGTTGTGCTTGGCTCTTCGCCTCTTCGTGAAGTCGAACAATTATGGTACTCCGCATGTTGGGTACTACAGTGTATGCCTGTGGCAATCTGACACCGAATGAATGGCTGCATGTCCATCGCCTGGGCGAGGGTAGGTTGCATTAGTCAAAAGGCGTAAGCGAGCTTCACCTTGTCCTGCAAGCTTCTCCTCGTTCTGTGAGTTGACGGACACACCAAAAAGTAGTGCTAGTCCATACTCCCTCCTTTCCGGTTAATATGGCTTAATCTTTTTTGTGGGTAAATGAGAGAGCCTTATTCATATATAAGCATTCTTAGGACGATCAGCCAAGAGACTGGTCACTAGGAAGCGAGATACCTCGCAAAAAGAAGAAGGAAGCACTACAAAAAAATACACTTCTGTGATGATACGTGTTTGTCGGATTTCGGGTTCCGACAGACCCTTGAGGTTCGAACACTGGGGTGCACGCGGAGATTGCGCCTCCTACCTTCCTGCACCCCTTCGCCACGCTAGGATCAAAGCTATGAAAAGAACAACACAAGGGACACAGGGTTTATACTGGTTCGGGCCACCGTTGTGGTGTAATACCCTACTCCAGTGTGTGGTGTGGTGGATTGCCTCTTGGGCTGATGATGATGGACAGTACAAGGAAGAACAGCCTCGCGAGGGTCTGTTCTTGGCTGGGCGATGAACTGCTGGGAGGAGTTCAGCCACCTTTCTCTATCTCTCTCTCTCTGCTTACCACCTCTCTACTTGTCGAGCCCTTAGAGGAGACTGAGCCGAACCCCTTGCTACGTGGGTGGCCGGTCCTATTTATAGTGGCCCTGGTCCTCTCCCCAAATATTGAGCGGGAAGGGAGCCAACAATGGCGGGCTAATTTGAAGGGGGACAGCAAGTATCAACTATCCTGGCAAAAGTAGTATTCGCCTGCGCAAAGCTCTGGTGATGACGCCGTCTTGGGCCCCATGGTGACCTTCGTCTCGTAGTCCTCCTGGTCTTGGTCTCGTTGCACCGAAATGGCAACCTTTGCCTGATGCCTCGGTACTCCGCGGCTGCGCTTGCCCCCTTTGCACCAAAGAGGAAAGGAGGATGCTGCGCGAGCTGGCACCCGCCTAGCGCCCTGAGTCGTCATGGCTTGCGTCATGGGCACCTCGCGAGGTACCCCGCCTTGATCTCTCCGCCTCCTCGTGAGCCAGCCTGACGAGGCCGTGCCTGAGGAAGCTCCGTGTCGTCCGCCCCGCGAGGCTTGCCCCCTCGCGAGGGTCTTGAGTTTGTGTTGGTAAAGACGGCCGTGCTGGGCCCCCCTTTGAGCCACGCCGCAGGCCGCAGGCAGGCAAGTCTAGGGACCCCCGTTCCCAGAACGCCGACAGTAGCCCCCGGGCCCAAGGCGCGCCCGGACTTGGCCGTGCAGGGAGGCGAAAGGGCAAGAGCGAAGCGCCGCGGGCCCTAATAGCCTGCGGCCTTAGGCGCCGCGCGGCAGTTGATTGGACATGGGCGGCACTATTCCCCCACGCCCTCCTTATCTTGCGCCTTGCTAGGCGGACCCATAGTCGTACACAATCATTCCCCTTTTATCGCTCAAGCGCTTCCTATCCTTCCTTCGCTCGAACCCTGGTTTCTGTTTTCAATTCAATCTCGAATCCTCCCCCCCCCTTTTCCTATCGCCATGGCCCCGACGAAGAAGGGAAGAGGGAAGAATCCCGTGTCTCCGCCTCGCCCGCCGCCGTTGGCGGCCCCCGCCGAGCGTTTGGGTAAGGTCAGCTTGGCTCTGGCCACCATCTTCAATGAATGCGGGAGAACGACGGCCTGGCCCGCACCCCACTTTTCCATCGGCAGGACAGTTACCGAGGTCCCATATTTCGCCGATGCCCTGTGGGCAGGTCTGGTTCCCCCCTTTTCTGATTTCTTCAATGTCGTGCTCTCCCACTATCAGATCCACATGCTGCATCTGAGTCCTGATTCCATCACCCTCCTTTTGGTCTTCGCCTTCGTCTGCGAAGCCATGGTGGGCATCCCTCCTTCGGTTGCCTTGCTGCGCCACTTCTTCTCGCTGCATCTTGTCGACCCTACCCAATGCTGGGCATGCGTAAGCTTCATTGCCGCGCCAGAGACTGCCGCCTCTGGGATTGACTTCAAGCTCCCCCTGCCCGCGGTTGGGTTCTGCGAGTGGTGGCTGTATGTGGACGCAGGGGTGCCTAGCCCCCTGCTAACGGAGCCGACCTCGCCTGTTGTCCCCAATTCTGGCTGGGCCAGGTGGCTCTTGAGAGCCCCCGGCTCGTCTTCGTCTGGCGCCGCTTCGCGCTCTTAAGGTCGCTTGGCGTGACAGCGCCCAAGGTGGTGAAGGAGTTCCTGCTATGCCGCGTTGCTCCTCTTTAACGCCACTCTCACCGGATGTGGGCCTTCCGTGGGTGCGAGGATAGTATGAGGCTCCAGGAAGAGGACCTGGCTCCCGAGGTGCTGAAGACGGCGCAGCGTCTGGCAGGGAGGGGCCTTGCTGTACCTCTGCCAGAGTAGGGTCGACTTTGTGAAGCAGATGCCTGCCTTTGATGAGTGGGGGCTGTGCCCCGCCGGCCTTCAGGGGTCTCGCGAGAATCTGATGGTGGTGACTGCCCTTCCAGTCGGCCAAGGCGACTCATCCTCGAGTGGCGGAGCAGGGAGGTACGAGGCGCCAGAGGCCGAGGGGGCTCCCGGCATGGTGACGGCACCGGGGCGAGGCTCATGAGGAAGCAGTTATCGGGGCCCGTACCGCTGAGGCTGAGGGTGACAAACAGCTGCCCTATGCGTCTGCGACTGGGGCCCCTGAGGCTCCAGCTGCTCCTCTTGGGGAGGCGATTGGTAGCGCACATCAGGCAGGCGCCCCTGAAGCTGATCGTCTCGATGCTCCATCTTCGTCGCAGGTCGATCCCTGCGCCTGACTCTTAGGCCGCTTCCGCGTGGACTTTGGGGCTCTTTGGAAGAGAAGGGAGGCCTTGGGCGACGGTTACCCTTGTCTCCTGCTGAAGCGCAGAAAGTACTTCGCCACTGATGAGTAAGCCTTCTCCTTTCCCTGCTCCTGATCCTTCCGTTGCTCTTACTGACCCTTGCTCCGCAGGCCCCTTCCAGCCGAGCTTGCTGAGACGGCTGAGGAGCCGTCCCCTTTGGCTTTTCCCCCTCCACCGTCCTCGAGCGCCCCAAGCAGTGGAGCCCTTGTGGCGAGGGCGATCGAAGAGGCGAACCATCCCGAGGCGTATCGTTGCCCCGCGCACCTCAAGATCCTCCTTCGTGAGCCTTCCCATGGCATAGCCAACCTGCCATGGGCTTCTCGCCTGGTCATGGACTGCGATTGGCTGAGGCGCTTCTTGCGCTCTTCTCCTGAGGTCGGGCTGGCCCTAGGCCGGGCTTCTGACGTGGCGTGCCCGGCTGTCGCGAGGGTGCCAACCCCCAGCCCCTAGCCCGGAGGGGGAGCGCTGACCTGCAGCCCCCGACGCTTACTTGGGGCAGATGATGGTGTGGAAGACATGCTTGAGCGCGCTCGGGAGCATCGCGCTCTCCACCAAGGATTCCTTCGAAGGGCGACTGCCGGAGTGAGCCTGCTTGGTGAGGAGCTTACTGATGAAGACGTGCGCCTTGAGGCCGAGGGCCTGCGCCTGGCTGCAGAGAGGCGCGAGCTGGAGGGCGCCATCGCCCTTGCGCGCCGTCAGCGCGACCTTGATGAAGCAGAGGCCAAGGCGTTGTTGGTGGCCTCTCAGGAGGCCCGGTCTCGGGCTGCTGAGGAAGCTCGGGAGGCTGACCGGCGGCGAACGGCTGCAGAGGAGCGGGCTCGGGAGCTCCTGGCCTGGTGCCACTCGCTGGAGGAGCAGGTGGAGCTGCGCGAGGCAGCCCTCGCGTCGATGAGGGTGGCCTCCGGCGACTCGGCGGAGCTCCAGAAGCGTGAGGAGGCGCTGACGCTGGAAGCCGCCGAACGTACCCGCGAGTACAAGCGTCTGGAGACGAGGGAGCACTTGGTGACGCAGGCGGAGGACGATGTCGCTCCACAGGAAGCCCGTGTCCTGGAGGAGGTCGGACGTCGGGTGGCGATGGTGCATTTGAACCTTGAGCACGAGTTCGAGGAGAAGCTGGGGTTGATCCGGGCCGAAGCCGAAGGCAGGACTGCTGCCCTGAGGGCCAAGCTGGAGGAGGTGACGCGGCGGGCCGATGCTTCCCAGGCCGCCCTTGAGGTGGCGCAAGGTGGGCTAACCACCTCCCAGGCTGAGGTGCTCCTCCTTCGCCAGCGGGTGGAGGAGGTTGAGGCCGTTGTGCGCCAGAACACGGACGAGATACGTCAGCGGCGGCTCCTGGAGCATGAGCACGGCCCCATGCTGACCACGCTCCGGGAGAGGGCCAACACGGCCTTGGGCAACATCTGCGAGGAGACCGTCGGCGAGCCGCACGCGGTTAACTACGCGGGCAATCTTCAATTATTTACTGACGTGGTGATGCAGCTGGAGGCGCGGTCGATCAGGGCTGACAGGTTGGTGGAGGAGAGGAGCCGCGCCCTGCTCAGTCGCGCCTTTTCTCGTGTCTTCAGCCATCTCCGGAGCATGGATCCCCACTTCGATTTTGACGCCGCCATCGCCCCAGTCCCCCAGGCCGTCTGAGGTGAGCTGGCGCACTGGGTGGAAGACCATGTGGAGGCTCTTATCAGGACCTTCGCCTCGGACAACGACGACGTGATCGTGGCGGCCGACGAGGGCGGCGTGACGGGCGGCCCTGACGCCGCTGGTGGCAACGCGGGCAACAGTGGCGAGTTCAGCGACGCCAGCAATGGCCCCGATGGCGCTCCTGAGGACGCATTAGGAGATTCATCCGACTGATTGTGCATCTTTCCTGCTTACCCTGTATGAATAGAACTTAGGTTTTGGCTTGATAGCTGTGAGAGCATTTTGGAGGGGGAGCCCCTCATGTAAAACTTGTGTTTATCGTATCATTAGGATCTACATTGCCCTTGCGCCCGCGCCAAGTGGTTGGCTTAAGCGACGCGCTGGTCGGCTAATTTACCTTTGTCCCCTGCTGGCCCTGGGGCAGCCCGCAGGAGGCTGTGGAGCCCGAAGTGTTTCCTGATTGAATCCGTTGGACCTACAGTAAGACGCCCTCCTGAGAGGACGCGGCGGCGGCAGTCTGGGCTGCGCGCAAGCTAGGCCTGACCTGGCTCGCAGGGGCTCATGAGGGGAGGCAGCTGAGGCGAAGCGGTAACCGAAACACGAGAAATTGCTCGAACAAGACTAAGCACCCCTTCCCCAAACACACGCAAATCTCAAATTCGAATCCAACTTGAATCCAGCAGGGGAAAGCGTCAACCAAAGGGAAGAGCAACAAAAGCAAACAAAAGGCCGCGTCCGGCACCTAGTCTAGTCTTGGACGTCTTCTCACCAGCGCGGAGCTAAGTGCTGCCACTCGGCGTGGGAGGGAGCCCCAGGGCCTGAGGCCGGCACCCCTGAGACTCCGGGGCGTGTACAGCCCCACTCATTATTACGTGAGAGTGTCACGGGGCGGCGAGCTTCACAGGCACTGGGCCTTCTTCATAGGTACTGGCCTTGCTTCATATCGCCAGATGAGGGCCCCGCCTTGCGCCACACTCTAGTGCCATCAGCAACGACCGAAAACCAGGACGCCGCCCGATGGGGTAGAGCGGTCGCCAGCGGTTCCCCCGACGACCACGGGTCCTTTGCCGGGGGCAGGCCCTGGGGCACCTCCCCAGCGGAGGGCCTACCTCCTGAGAACGCCTTGCTCCGAACGCCGCGGTGGCGATGTCGGATCCCTGCCTCTCTCCTGTAGCCCCCTGCGCCCTCCTCCCGAGGGGTAGGAGACTGTGGGAGCGAGGCAGCTGCTCGCTGCGGCGACCTGCACCTCCTGCGATCCATGGTTAGCGTATACCTGCTCCTGAAGAATTAGCGGTACCCGATAATCGTTGCCTCCAGCGTGGCCAGTGGGACCGTCCCGGGGCTCCTGGAAAGGCTCAGCTTCTAGTGCCTCGTCCCCCCAGCTTGGGCTGAGGAGCGAGCCTTGTCCGTTCTTGTGAGGGTGTCCTTGGTCCATCATGAGGGGCACGTATTCCTCCGGCGCCGTCATCCCGAATGCCATGCCGTAATGCCCCGCATGCCACGGGGTCCTGCCTGACGCGCCCACCGTTGGGTGGCAGCGCGGCTGCCCACTGGGGCCACGGGTCGCGTTGAGTCCTTCTTCTTCGCGGACCGGGGGCGAGGGCAGCGCCGCCGCCGGTCCGGCGCTGACAGCTTCGCTGGCGTCGGAGTAGCCTTGGAGCCCGCGGGCACGCGGGGGGCCCCTGCGTGGGTCGCCCTGGGCTTGAGATGGGAGCTGGGTGGAGAAGGGGTGAGCCCCCGAGGCGGCGAAGCCCAGGAGCTCTGCCACTCGCTCCAGCAGCACGTCATGGCCGCCCTCCAACAGTCTGCACTGCAGCAGCTCTCGGGCCACCGTGTGTGCGGCTCTCGAGTTCGCCTGCTCTCGGCAGGTGTACGGTGTCGTGGTCGCGGCGTGATTGGAGGCCCTTGCTGCCGACCGCGCCTGCCGTGGTGTAAGAGTTGTCGAAGCCTGTCTGCGTCGCCCGTGGCCTGCAGCGCCCTGCGGACCGCGAGCTGCCTGGGGCACGGGGTCGCCCGAGGCGAGCAGTTCTGCACGGGCGGGCCACGCAGCCCGTGGGTCTGGGTTGCCCTCCTGGTCGTCGGGCATGGTGATGACGACGCGATGGGGCACGGAGCGGTGGAAGATGAATTCCGGCGCACCCCTACCTGGCGCGCCAAACGTCGGATTTCGGGTTCCGGCAGACCCTTGAGGTTCGAACACTGGGGTGCGCGAGGAGATTGCGCCTCCTACCTTCCTGCACCCCTCCGCCACGCTAGGATCAAAGCTATGAAAAGAACAACACAAGGGACACAGGGTTTATACTGGTTCGGGCCACCGTTGTGGTGTAATACCCTACTCCAGTGTGTGGTGTGGTGGATTGCCTCTTGGGCTGATGATGATGGACAGTACAAGGAAGAACAGCCTCGCGAGGGTCGGTTCTTGGCTGGGGCGATGAAATGCTGGGAGGAGTTCAGCCACCTTTCTCTATCTCTCTCTCTCTCTGCTTACCACCTCTCTACTTGTCGAGCCCTTAGAGGAGACTGAGCCGAACCCCTTGCTACGTGGGTGGCCGGTCCTATTTACAGTGGCCCTGGTCCTCTCCCCAAATATTGAGCAGGAAGGGAGCCAACAATGGCGGGCTAATTTGAAGGGGGACAGCAAGTATCAACTATCCCGACAAAAGTAGTCTTCGCCTGCACAAAGCTCTGGTGATGACGCCGTCTTGGGCCCCATGGTGACCTCCATCTTGTAGTCCTCCTGGTCTTGGTCTCGTTGCACCGAAATGGCAATCTTTGCCTGATGCCTCGGTACTCCGTGGCTGCGCTTGCCCCCTTTGCACCAAAGAGGAAAGGAGGACGCTGCGCGGGCTGGCACCCGCCTGGTGCCCTGAGTCGTCATGGCTTGCGTCACGGGCACCTCGTGAGGTACCCCGCCTTGATCTCTCTGCCTCCTCGTGAGCCAGCCTGACGAGGCCGTGCTTGAGGAAGCTCCGTGTCGTCCGCCCCGCGAGGCTTGGCCCCTCCCGACGGTCTTGAGTTTGTGTTGGTGAAGACGGGCCGTGCTGGGCCCCCCTTTGAGCCACGCCGCAGGCCGCAGGCAGGAAAGTCTGGGGACCCCCGTTCCCAGAACGCTGACAATGTTTGTCACAGTAGGTCGCTTTTTTGTCATGCATGTACATCCATGACAAATTTATGACAGAATCAAGATAGTCATACATGTGCTGTCGTAGAAGTGTTCCATGACATTACCAAAAATATCATCATGGAAGTGTCCACTTCCATGAAAATAAATCGCGCGTCACAGAAGTGCTTTCATCAAGGGTGACCGACACATCACATCCACCGTAACATAACATCGTTAAGCTATCGGGTCGGGTTTTGGATCCGATAACCCATTAACAGCCCCGACCAATGGGGATTTTCCACGTGTAAAATCATCATTGGCTAGAGGAAACACGTGTCGGCTCATCGTTGGGACAGATGTCATCCACTCACTGGACAGAAGGCGCCCATGATACGTCAACACGTGGCACGGCCCAACAGTGGCCCATTCCTGTGAAAAGGCCGGCCCATTTGACTTGGTCAAAAGCTGGCGGGCCGACCCATGGAAAGCCTGTTAACAGCATGTTCACATATAAAATTCTTAGTGGCCGGACGAAACACGTGTCAGCTCGTCAGTGGGTCAGATAGGCGCCTATGATACATCGACACGTGGCACGGCCCAACATAGGCCCATTCCTGTGTAAAGGCCGGCCCGTTTGACTTGGTCAAAAGCTGGCGGGTCGGCCCATGGAAAGCCTGTTAACGGCCTGTTCGAATATAGCCCATTTACAGCCCGCTAACCCAAGGCCCGTTACGCCCTATCTGAATTAGGCCCAGTAGCGTCATCTGGGTCGTCCAATATGATTTCAAGTCGTTTTCACTTCTGGCCCATGTATAGCCCATGACGTCTTTCAGCCCATATGAGGCCCTTTGTAACTCTTGGCCCATTAGCAGCCCGTGCTGAAACTGGCTCGTAATGAACAGTGTATTACTTTACACCCATTAACGGCCCGTGGTGAAACTGGCCCGTAATGAACAGTGTATCACTTTATACCCATTAACGGCCCGTTATTCCGTTGGGCCGTTTCCAGCCCAAGTTAACTTTCGGCCTTCTAAGGGCCCATTTATTCTTGGGCTCATTTGCAGCATTCGGTTACTTACGGTCCGTTACTGTCATTTTCTGTTTGTGGGCCAAATTCAGCCCGTCGTTACAGTTGGCCCGTTTGTGGACCGTTAGTCTGTTGGGCCATTTTAATAGCATCACCAAATACGGCCTATTAATGGCCCGTTATGGTCAGCCCATAAAACATACGATTTCCATTAAAGGCCCGTCTACGACCCATTAAAGGCCCGTACAAGACCCATAAATGAGCCGGCGGCCCATGGATCCTACGAGACGTACAAGGCCCATGGATCCTACGAGACGTAGAAGGCCCATGGATCCTATGAGACGTATAAGGCCCATGGATCCTACGAGATGTAGAAGGCCCATGGATCCGACGGCCCGTGAAGGGCCATGGTCGGGCGAATTGGCCCCTGTTTGAACGATATAGCATATTCAAAGAATTATGCTACTCAATACTATCACCTCTAAAAAGCCTACACTATTACAACAAAGAGATCAAGGCATAGAAAGGTAGAATAATCCTACACTATACAATAAAGAAATTACAGCCGATTATACCCACTGGGTATTATGGTTCGGCACAGGTGATAATAAAGCATACACAAATAGCAAATTACATACACTGGGCAAATATAGCTCATACATCATGGACGCGCATCAACTTAACTCCATTTGAACTATAATCTCTTCAGAAAATAGGATTGGCCGGATTCATATAGCACAAATTTCATTCTGCAAAATCTCCAATTCCTTCATGGTTACCTCAATGTCTTGTTTCATTTATTTGACTCCTGCATCTAATACCTGCATGTCCAGTCTCAACTTGTTGATTATACGTTGACAATCATGTACACGTTGTCTTGCCACCTCTAGTTGATGCTCGAGAACATCGGCACATTCCAATTCCAATCCATAATCATTCGGTAACGGCCATGCCGCACTGCTCGTAGATCTTTGTGTTGATGTCACTTCATCCTGAAATGTTTATGTAAGTACACATGACTAGGGCAAAAATATAGTTACAACAGTGAAGCGAACAAGACACTATTTTGTACTACATGGCAAAACAGGACTAACAATAATGTTACACGTCATGAAGCATAAGCAGGTGATATTTTAAAAATTATAAAAAAGATAGTCTGTGCAGCTTGCATACAGAAATCCCTCTTAGCTCACCAGAGGAGCATGATGTTGGGGCCCAATCGAAAACACAGACAAGTTACAAATTTAGACAGCACGTTGCGTATAAGTAATCAAGCGGTTGGCCATTCTGTGCCTCAATTAAAGTCTTAGGGAGCATAATGAACAGCAGAGGGTTTCATACAAACATACTACATCAGGCAAAACTATGCAATCATTAGCGTAGTATAAACTAGATTGTGAGCCTCATGCAATAATAGTTGGTTAATAGACTTCAAAGCTTCAGGAACACTTCGACAGAGTAATTAAATGGTAAGGCCTTTAATTATTTCAACTAATAGTGATACAAGTACCGAACATCAGGCATGATTATTTGGGCATCTCATTAACTGAGGACAAATAAAGCAATTGAAAAGAGAAAATTAACTATGCCTGAAACAAACAAGGAATTGAACTGTTGAGTTGCATACAGTGACTTACCTTAGCAGGTTGAAGAGGCTCAGCGCAGCTCCTACTTCTGTTGCAAGGCTCCTTCCTAACTTCTTGTACTTGGAAATCCTCAATCTTATCTTCATTGCACCCCCTCTGCAAGGTGACACAAACTAGTTACTCGTCTCCTTGGAAGATAAATATGCATACTTTCCAGTCTGTGAACACAAAAGGATGATATTATAACAAAACACCACCACATAATTATGTCAACTAGTTACTCGTCTCCTTGGAAGATAAATATGCATACTTTCCTAACATACTTGCCTACTGTAGTGTATAGCCAAACCTTTATGTCACCTATGAGTTAGACAAGGCCCCAGTACAGTAGCCCTTAGTGTTTAAATCGTTGACAAGCTCTGTTAGAGTGTTAGGTCAAGAACAACAAGTAATCAAAGCAAACAGTCCTAGTATGGCTGGCTGATGCAAACAAGCAATTGAACAGATGTGTGAGCAAATCTTATATATCAAGAAAAGAAGCAAAGAAGGAGGCTTAAAGACCATCACTTGACTGACCAGATTTTAAGGGGCATTTAAACATCATGTGCAACATATGAACTAACATAAACATTGCATATTCCAGATTCTACAATGGAATGCACATGTATTAGGTTATGCCATGTATGATGATGCCTAAATGTACAGATAGCAGGCAGGAGTGATTCATCATTACACGCACAATTGAATTGCAGGTTAAGGGCCAGTTCGATTCCGCCTTTTCAGGGCATATTGTCAAAATAAGCCATAAAAGATGTAAAGAAGTCATTTTTGAGTTATGAGCTTGGGCTTAACTAATTTCGCTTTGGAGGGGGGTGTTTTGGGTAGAACCTCACTAAAATTGAAGGGAAGGGGAATAGTGAAATGACTCTGTTGTCTGCCTATATTACACTCAAAATGCATCTGCTGACGCCCGTGTCACACCTGACCCTCAAGTAAAAACAAACATGCAAGCATTCATTGCCCTGCCCGCTTGCATCTCCTCTCCCCTTTCCCTCTACCTCGATCCCCTGCCTGCAGCACTAGGGTTCCTCCAGCGAGTCGTCGCCACTGGTCCCATCTGGCCTTGTCCTCGATGATGCTATGTCCAGCTAGGCTACATGGCCGGCGGGTAGGGGAAAATCTCCCTGGCTTCTCCTCCCTCTGGCACCGCCCCTCATTCTCATGGTCTTCAGCAGCTGCTCCACTGTGGTTCGTCCAACACACTACTCTGGCGGGCGCTGCACAACTACGACTGATGCCACACTGCAGCAGAAGGCACCTTATTCCCCCTCCCCTCCTCCGAGGCCATGGCCTTGAGGTGCTATTGAAGGATGAGCTCATCCAACAAGGTGAGGATCTCCTCTGATTTTTTGCCAAATTTTCATTCTGATCCACTATACGATGAATTGCGATGAGCTGCTTCTGCTGCTGCTATATGATGCATTGCTATGAGCTGCTCCTGCTGCTGCTATATGATGAATTGCTATGAGCTGCTGTTGTTGTATGATGAGTTGCTATGAGTTGCTGCTGCTATATGATGAATTGCTATGAGCTGCTGCTGCTATATGATGAGTTGCTACAAGCTGCTCCTGCTGCTGCTATATGATGAGTTGCTACAAGCTGCTCCTGCTGCTGCTATATGATGAATTGCTATGAGCTGCTCCTGCTGCTACTATATGATGAATTGCTATGAGCTGCTCCTGCTGCTGCTATATGATGAATTGCTATGAGCTGCTGCTGGTATATGATGAATTGCAGGCTGTTGCTGCTGTATGATGAGTTGCTATGAGCTGCTACTGCTTCTATATGATGCTTTCAGGTGGTGCTGCTATACGATAATAACCAGCCACTTGGACCATCGAATTTCAATAAATAATTGTTCTTCATTTAAATGTGGGTCATGCGTTCTTCGTTTAAATTAGGCAATGGGATCTCTATGGAAAATATTGACCAAAGTAGATTGTGCCAAGTAGATGGTATCTTTGTATTTGCATTTTGAGCAAATAGTGATGGTATGTTTTCCTATCATATTAATTACTGCACTGGGTTCAATTTGTGATGTTTGGAAGTCAAATTAATTTCCATATGGGCAGCAAAATGAAAAAAAATATAATGCAATCTAGACTTTCCACTGATCATACCAAAGATAAGCTGAAAATGCAATGAAAAGAACTGGTTGGCTTATTACATGGAGCTTATATTCACAGGTGCTTATTTTCTTAGGATAACTCGTAATAACTGTCCCTAAGAAACTTGGCTAATAGAACTGGCATACAAATAACATGTCACGATGATTGCAATGGAGGAGTGACGTACCATGGCACACTGTATAGGCTCACCGCTGCATCTTCTTTTTTGAGATGTTCCATGAAATTGCCACATACATTTTGTACTTTTTCATTGTGTAACCCTATCTGCAAGTTGACACGGCTAATTTCAGACATCTCTACATGATACTACATTGCATATCCCTTGCGCATATTTAAACCACCAATTAACAATTGTGTGCGTACCATAAACTAGCCATGACTCTGTATGCTGGACTAGCAGGCACTCTAAGGGAGCCTAATGTAGTGCACTGGAATTCCTACACGCCACCTACGATTTTGTGTAACGTACTGCCCCTGTTCCTAAATATATGTCTTTGTAGAGATTCAGTATGGACCACATACAGATGTATATAGATGCATTTTCGAGTGTAGATTCACTCATTTTGCTCCGTATGTAGCCTATAGTGGAATCTCTAGAAAGACTTATATTTAGGAACGGAGGTACAAGGTAGTATCATGTATGACATCTACATATCTAATTTAGCAGCCAGTAGTAGAAATCATTGTCTGCACAAAGGGATTACTGGTCAAAAATCCTAGCAAAGCACGCTGGCAGGCACAGAACAATACAAGAGAGAGAGACGCGCTTACAAGATCATAGCAATGCCTCAGTCCAGGATCTTGGTTGGCCAAGCTGTTAGATCCAGAAGAAACATCGTCCTTGTAGTTTTTGCCAGCTGCATAACAGGTAACAGCGACCGGTTAGTATATTTGAAGTACATCGGGCATGTGATGCTAGACGGGTTTAAAGGTGAAAAGTACCTAGGCCATGGTGGGTGCTTGGCATCTCTCCAGACTGTGGGAATCAGGTTAGAAACGTCGAGGGTGATGACACTGTGCTGGCTGCCAGGGTCCGATAAGGAGATCTAGAACCGTCGAGTAGGGTGTTTGTGGAGCGGCTCCAGTAGGGTGGACTATGGTGTGGGCAAAGCGGATCTATGGCCATGGACGAGGGCGTAGGTGAAGCTGCTCCGGTGGTTGGGTTAAGGATGGTGTCGACGATGCGGATCTTGGCCGTGGACAGGGCGTCAGAAGCTGCTCCGGTGGTTGGGTTAAGGGTGGTGTCGATGATGTGGATCTGCGATCGTGGATGGGGCGTCAGAAGCTGCTCCGGTAGGTTGGATGAGGGTGCGAGGAAGCGGATCTGAGGGCGTGGACTTGTGAGTTAGCAAAGCGGCCCCGGTAGGGTTGAGAATGGTATAGGCGAAGCTACTCCGGTAGGGTTGAGGAAGGTGTCGGCGAAGCGGCTCCGGTAGGGTTGAGGAAGGTGTCGGCGAAGAGGATTAGAGGCCGTCAACAGGGGCGTCGGTGGGGTGGCTCCAGGGGGTGTGGACGAAGCGTTTCCGGTGGGGAGTATGAATGAGCTGCTGCAGATGCGCGGCGGTTGACGAGAGTACCAGCGAAGAAGATCCGGTGCCGTGGACAAGGCCGGCACTGAATGGGCTGTGGTACAGTGGTGGATGAGCAGTCTACTTGTTTCTAGGGGATGTGGCAGGGGTAGATGCGGTCGCAGAAGCAGATCCGGCGAGGTGGACGCCGCAGGCAGTGAATGGGCTATGGTACGCCAGTGGATGAGAAGTCTAGGGTTTCGAGAGGGGAGGGGAGAAAGGCCGATGAAGTACGGACGGCGTGATGTAAGATGCTCTGGTGCTGTGGAGTTAGTCGTTTTTGTGGGAGGGGGAGAGGAAATGGGGGTGCGATGTAGTGGGGGAACCGGAAGTTACCAAAGCAGCCCCGACCTATCATGTAGATGAGGGCGGTATTGTAACTATTGGTCTCCATTCACCTAGGACAAAAGGGGGATTTCGCATGCTAAAGACTAAGGTGGCGGAAATTTTAGAAGTAGGCGGGAGATTTTGCCGCCCGCGGGATCGTTCGTATCCAGTTTCAACTAATTTTGGACCGTGCTAGCGGGAAGGTCATGCTAGACTGTGTACACGGGGCACGCGTCAGCAGTTAATAACTGGTGTGAAGTCCACCCCAGAAAAAAGACAATAACTCGGGATGATGCGCCGATAACTTGGACGTTCACACGGGCGCGGCCAATCGTACGGGTGTAGTGGCGCGTTCACAAAAAAAGGAATCAAACGCTCAGCCTATGTATTTCTCGTGTAAATAGATAATTTAGTGCCATTGGTTATTTACTTTAAACATAATGCATTAATGTGTTAGTGTAGAGGCGCACAAAAAGAAATGGGTATTGTAGTCAGCTACTTAAAAGTGTTACCTCATATGATTACATAGCCTCCATTTCATAAATTGTGTACCCGTTGAATTCATATATGAACATTACATATATTACTTCAAAAAAGAAGCTTAAATCATCCAAGACTAATGAATTTGAATGCAAGAGTAACGATGGTGCATGTTCATGATAGCTACATTGGTTGTTTGAAGAAACATCACTGTAACTTTGGCATGCACAACTAAAAAGGCTTATTTAAATAGAAAAAAATGTGATATGTGAGTGTCCAATCTTTATAGCGTTGAATCAATATTGTACCTTTGGCCACGATACGAAGTAGATATTGACTTATGTTCAAGCAATGCACGTCCACGATCACTAGATAGTGATACATGAATGAATTGTGCAATCTCTCTCACACGCATACATATCTCATTTCCCTGTGGGCATCGGAATCACACGCGCGCACTTCATGTATTTCTCTCCCTCCGTCAGGGTTAAATTCGTCTTTCTACCCTGTCCTACAAGTCTCTCACATAGAAACACACACGCTCTCTATGTCTAACACGCCCACCCCTTTTATTCCGCCCACCCACAGCCAGTAATGTCTCTCACACATATGCTATCTACCTATCCCTTAATATAGCTAGATATGTGTCACACAAACTCCTTCTCCCTACTAGCAAGATGCCCATGCGTTGCACGGAACATCAAGATGCATTTGTATGAGAAGTTTATCTTGTGGGAGAAAAGGATGAACGAGGGAATGCCTTATTTGCAAATGCGGAGAGGGGTGTGGGTATCTTTTTGCAAAATTGCCATAGTTTCCTTCCTGTCCGTCGGATATAAATCGGATGGCCTATATTGCAGGATGGCAGGAACACCATCATCACCAACTCTGTTTTTTATAAGAGTAGAGATATGCGAGTGTCACTGCCCCCCCCCACACCCACACTTCCCAACACCGAAGGAGTAGGGTGACACCTCGATTTTGATACTAATCTATCGACTGACTTCTCTCTCAAACATACACACACACACTACCCGGCACCAAAGGAGTAGGGTGGCACATCGATCTTGATAATAATCTATCTACTCCTCTTTCACACACACACACACACACACTCGCTAGTTGTGCCTTTGTGCCTACCGCGCACACTCTCAATACGTCTTTC